>NC_046159.1:28662099-28697099 GCF_011064425.1 Rattus rattus | reverse complement strand
CACCTTCTCTTCCTCTTCACACTGCTCTCTTGAGAGCGGCTGTTTGGCTGATTCTCGGTGTCTGCCCCACAATTAAGGGGCTAGGGAGATAGTTCACCCACTGAAGTGCTTGCTGAGCGAGCCAAGGATCTGAATTCAGATACCAAGAACCTGCATAGAGCCAGGTTGTGCAGAGGACACTTATGCTGCTACTCTGAGATGGACGGTGGAGAGAGGACGGAACCCCAGAACCTTGTGAGCCAGCTGACCTGGCAACCCAGAGGAGACTCTGTCTCAAGCAAGGCAGTAGGTGAGGACGACCATGCATGGGCTGCCTCCTTGCATGGCCTCCAGCATTCAGGTGCATTAGGGTCTCTGATGGGAAAGCCATGGCTCCCTAGAAACCCAGTGTGTTTATCACATACATGAACAGGAGGGCAGGGTTAGTGCATAGAGCTGAGAATGGGATACAGGATTATTACACACAGATAAATGAGGAAGCAGAGTTTATTATATACAGCCGAATCAAGGAGAAAGGCTTAGAAACCTTGGGAGGAGCGAGCTCTGTAGGGAGCACTCCTCAGCCTGTAAATATCTGGGAGGAGGAAGTCATGATGGACAGTTCTGCATACACCATCGATATTAGTACTCGGACCAGAAGGGAAGGCTTTACAATCAGAACATAGGTCTGGGCCTTTGAGGTTGTTGGCATGGCGGTGCCCATGTTAACAGCACACATTCACTTAGGACTTCACCACTCAGGGCTTCTTATGCCAGAGGTTGTCATCTGGCCTCCACATATGTGCTGTGTCACATGTGCACATAGGTACATACATACACACAAATATACACATTACACCAGAAGTATACATAGTAGCTAGGTATGGTGGCACATGCTTTTAATTCCAGTGCTTAAGAGACAGAGGAAGTCAGATCTCGGTAAGTTTGAGGCCAGCCTGGTCTACATAGTAAATTCTAGCACAGCCACAGCTACATAATGAGACCCTGTCTCAAAACAAAACAAAACAAAACAATGTGGTGGTGGTGGTGGTGGTGGTGATGATGGTGATGATGATGATGGTGGTGGTGGTGGTGGTGGTGGTGGTGATGGTGGTGGTGGTGATGATGATGATGGTGGTGGTGGTGATGATGGTGATGATGATGGTAGTGGTGGTGGTGATGATGGTGATGATGATGGTGATGATGATGATGATGGTGATGATGATGGTGATGATGATGGTGGTGGTGGTGATGATGATGACGTAGAAATCTGAAAACAGCATCACTGTATTCTTGGCGGTGGCTATCTGAGCTGTGTTCAAATCCTCTGCAGGAGGCCAACGACTTCTTGAGGTCATTGTGCCCACTCCTAAGGCCACTCCTGTGTGTTACTCTGACACTCAGAGCTCGTGGTATCACAGTCCAGTTTCTGAGCACATCTTTGAGTTCTGTAAGACTTCTTACAATTGGCATCCAGGAGTTTGGAAGCCTGGGTTTCCATGACCCTTACAGGCCGTTCTCAAACCTGTGTGAGGAGGACCCAGCAGCTCCAGGAAGCAGATGTGATCAGATCAGGGGTGGCATCGAGAGAGTCCTGGGTCGCAGCCTGTGCTCTGTTCCTGGTTTGTCTGAAGCCTAGAACTGGGAAGTGCCTCAGTGGGAAGGGCACTTCTGGAGTATTGACCCTCCCTCCCTCCCATCCATGTGGCAGAGGGCATTACATCTGAGGATGGGTCTTTGTGAAGGTGATCAGACTGAGACCCAGAAAGGTCATTGCCTGTCTACCTAAGGGCCTGTGACTCCAGGAGACTTTGCCACATGTAGTGGTCAAGTGAACCACTGAATGTCCTCTCGAAGGCTACCACCTTCTAGAGTCTGGAAGGTGGGCCTCACCAGTTATCCTCTTCTTGCTAGATGAGGCCTCTAAGCTTTCAGGGTTCTGGGTAGGTTCTGGAAAATCCCAGAAGTCATGATATTTCATAGCTCAGGTCCAGGGTGTCCTAGGTGGGGCAGTGTCTGAGAATCCACCCCCTGCACCCTCAGCTCCATCTAGTAGGAGCCTCTCCACTCATAGCTCCACACGTTGCATCCATCGCCGCCTCCTGGGCCTTTGATTTCCCATAGGAAGGAGGTGGGAAATGCCAGGCCAGAGGGAAATGCTGGGTGCCAGGGTCCTCCGCTGAGCCCCACCTTCCAATCCCATTCTAAAAAGCAACAGAGCTTGGCCTGGCTTGGCCTGAACTTGACTCCTGAGAACTGGCACTGTCAGCCTGGACTTCCTGTGTTTCAGTCCTTCAGTTTCCAAGGTTTGAGTTAAAGTCCCATCAAGTCCCCATGATGCTGGACCAAGGCCCGCCCAAGCCATGCGTGCAGCCCTTTTCCTTGCTTCTTCTGTCCAGACCCCTGTAGCTGCTCTGTGCTCTACCACCCAGACTGGCGACTCTGCCCCCAACTGTACTCCCTGTGCCAGCATTTTGAGGTGTAGGTAAAGGAGGTACAGCTCCCCACTGCTACCATCCTCAGCCTCAGGGGAGCCCCTCAAATTTTAGGGACCTCAACTCAGGACGAGTCAGGATTCTTGGCTTCAACACTGCAAACAAAACGTTGAGGACTAGTAAGTTTATGAGGCAAGATTGGAAATTTTTTTTTATTCAAGATCTTTTAATATAGGCGTAAGCATAAGGACGAGAACAAAAAGGAATTACTCAGAGAAAGGAAGACATGCCCAAGTGTGGGTACGGGCCCTCGAGGGAGGGACATTGTTCTGGGAATAGTTGTATCCAGGATGGGTGGAGTTGAACTCTACTGTCTCATCGCTGGGTGGTTTCCCAGAAGCACCTGAGGAACTTATGCTGGGTACACGGGGCACCTTCACTACAGTGTTGCTTGGGATTCCCAGGCAATAGTTTGGAAAAGGAATGAGGTCCTGCACCAGGTGGTATACATGCAGGCCTAAGCCTGGTCATCAATATTTTGACATACATCTCTCTATGAAAGGAATATTAAGTTGGTGCCAGCAGCATTTACAGCACATGGTAATTGCGCTAGAGTTCTCACTTCTCAGTTGGCAAGAGGCTTCAGTAGGATTCTGCAGTGACTTTCCTGTCATTTTAACACCTCACTTCCTGCTCCCCGCTCCCCTGCAGCCAAGCCCCTAACTCCCTCCTTCCTCCAGGGAACCCCATGCCACAGAGCCAAGGAAGCTGAATTCAGTCTGGTGGCGACCTCAGCTTTTTCCTGGAGCCAGAGAAAGGAGGAAATGACAGGGCAGACTCCTCCCCTGTAATCCCTCGCTGTTCTCAGAGCACTTTGGCCCTCTCTGTGGCCCTGGGACCTCGGAACCCAAGAGGCAAGTGGGCAGGCGCCTTCTCGTTCCAGAGCGGCAGGTAGAGCCGTCAGTGCACAGAGCCCCTTGGAAGCTGTTCGGATCTGCCCACCTTAGTGGACTGTAAGGTGGATCTACCCAGAGGAGCCTCTGATCCCAGACCAATGGGTTAGGACAAGAATTAGGCGTGGGCGAGGATGTTTATATGCTGATGCCAACTCCGGGAGGCAAGGCTGCACCATGCCCATTTTGCACAGGGAACAAGCCAGAGGGTTTTGAGGAAGTCCTCTCCGATCCCATGCTGTGTCTTGACAGCAGGGAGGAGAGGCGCTGAGCCTTAAGGGAAGTTCTAGGTGTCTTGGAGCCTTCAGCATCCCACTCGAATGGGCTCGTAGGGAGGCTGCTGAGGGCATCAGAGGGCTGACCTAGTTTCTTCCAAGAGCCTGGTACCAGAAGTGGACGGGGACTTGGCAGAGAAGGGACCACCTGGTGTGATGTGATAAGAGGCTCAGACAGGGGTGTTGAGGGGCTAGCAAGGCTCCATAGGCCTCTTGCTGGAGCCTCTGTTTGTTTAGTGAGGCCTTTTGCCAAGGCCATCATCTTCCATTCTCTTTTTCCTGGTTACTCTGTGTAGTCTCCCTGCTGTAATGGTAGTGCAGGTGGTCACTAGCCCCAGCCACAGAGGAAGGGAAAGCAATTGCTTTATTCCCTGGGATGGGGGAGGCCTAAGGCCGAAGGCCACTAAATACTCACTGGCTTGGATATTTCATAGGGCCCCTGGGTCCTCCCCCTTTCCCTTTTGGTACTGTTTAGAACCCAACCCCATGCCTTCCCACTGTTTCTCCTCACAATTTCTTCCAGGATTAAGAAGGCACCACCTTAGGGAGCCCACTTTGGCTTTCCCTGACTACCCATGTCCCTCTAACTCTGCCTCATCACCCTCTCTCAGAGATTGACTGCTGTCACAGGGAGGGGTCAGTGGCTGCTCTAGCTGCTTCACCCTGAGAGGAGGTCAGATTCTAGGGGGAAGGAGAGGGAGAAGGGGGAGGGGAGAGGGAAGGGAGAAGGGGAAGAAGAGAGGGGGGGGGGGAGGGAAGGGAGAAGGGGAGGGAGAGGGAAGGAGAAGGTGAAGAAGAGGGAGGGGAGGGAGAGGAAAGGGGAGGGGGAGGGGAGGGGAAAGGAGGAAGAAGATGGAGGGGGGAGGGGAGAAGGGAGGGAAGGAGGGGCAGGCTGGCTTTTTTAGGCAAGATCTGGGGATTTCAGTAAGATTCTGGCATGCAGGCAGTCCACCTAACATTCCATACGTAGGGTCATGTGCAGGAGCAGAGGGACTGGAGGAGTGGAGAGGAGATCGCCAGAAGATGCCACAGTAGCCCAGAGTAGGGTGACCATTCCCAGACAGGCCCACATAGTATCAGTCAGCCCAGGCTGGTGTTGAGAGTGATGAATCCAGGCTCAACTCGCAGGCATTTCCATAGCTGAGGTCCCACTCAAAAGGCTTCTAGAGAGGAGGAAGAGATTTAGAAGAGGAAATTTAACCATAATTTTATATTTAGATTAAAACAGTAGCGGGCCTGTCTCTCTTGGCTGCAGGTAGGTGCTGTGTTAAATTGAGTGAAGGTCATGATGTCCTATATCTATCTGAGTAGCATTTTTCTTATCAAGAAGAAAATCGTTTGTGAGAAGCAGTTGTCTGGGCAGTGTAGGTTTGCCCCGATGAGTCTTCTCATCTGTTGGAGCATGCACGGGAACAGGGGCTAACAAGGTTTCCTTTTAGAGTATTTAAGCTTTGCAAGGTCAGAGGTGAGTGGCAGGGAGCACATCCGGTCAAGGGGGATGGAGCTGTCAGAAGCATTTGCATTTACCAAGGTCTCCTCTGAGACCTTAGCTACTGCTGGGGGGACCAGCTGCTTGGCAGCCATCGGTGCCATCGTTGTCTTTTGAACTAAAGAGAAAGTTCCATGAGTGTAGGTGGGTCCAAATTCTACACCATCTCCTACAAGGAAAACATCCTAAGGGGTGCTGGGGTCATGCCTTACAATGAAAGAAAATCAGCTTATTTTTGTTTAAATATCTGAGGATCTAATTCTTTTTTAAAAATTTCATTTACTTTTTTTGCAATCATTAAATTTTTATGTTTAAGTTTAAATTTTATCCTGTTTTTTTTTCTCTAAAGAGCTATGACTTTAAAACTCATGTAATCAGATTATAATAATCAGACTCCCTTGCAAAGTGACCTGGGAACTCCACGTTACTTCTCTTAATTCTTTGATGATTTTAATATATCGTCCGTGATAACTGTTTTCAAAATTTTCCATTCATGGTTGCTGGTGGTCTCAACAGGCCTATCAGAAGATCTTTTTATTCAGTTGTCTTTTTGATTTTTTTAGTTTTATTGAAAATGCTCCCCACTACACACACATAATATATTCCAGTTACAGTGTCCCCTTCCTGTTCTCGCCCCAGTTCCTCCCTTCCATCTGGATCCCATCCCCTTCTGTCTCTTATTAGAAAACAAACAGGCTTCTAAGGGATACTAATTAAATAAAATATAGTATGATCAAACAAACAACTACAAAACACTAAAATAGGACAAAACAAACAGGAAAAAAAAACCCAAGAAAAAGTACAAGAAATAGGTGTAGACTCAGAGACTTATTCCTCTGCACATTCTGGAATACCATAAAAACGCAAAACCAGAATCCACATTACATATACAAAAAGACCTACATAGTTTTAAAAAAGAGAGAAGAAATAAAGATAAAAAGATAAATTTTACTCTCACTCTCCTCCTTTCTCAACTCCCCTTTCCCCTTTCCCACGCCCTAAATAAACTCCATTTTACACTAAAAAAGACAAACTCGAAAGAAAAGAGAGCAAAAGACGTGACGTTCTGAAACTCGGAAACTCCAAAGACGTCGTCAAGTTCGTTTTCTGTTGGCATCTACTGTTGGGCGTGCAGCCTGCCTTTAAGAGTGGTTTGTTTCCCCCTTGAGACTGGAGAAAGCTGAATAGTCACTTACGAGTGGTCATCAGTTGGAGATAGCTTCTGTGTTAGGGATGGGGCCGTGAGTCCATTTCTCTCCAATCTAGGACTCCATCTGGTGCAGACCTGTGTAGGCCCTGAGCATGCTTGCCTCAGTCTTCATGAGCTCATGTGTGTGTTGGCTCTGCAGTGTTTAGAAGGCCTTTTTTCCTTGGTGCCCTCCATTGACTTTGTCCCTTACATGATTTCTGTCTTCTTCTGTGTAGGGTTCCCTGAACCCTGAGGGAAGAAATTTGATGAAGACATCCCTTTTAGGGATTAGCGTTCCAAGGTCTCTCATTCTCTGCATTTGTTTGGCTTTAAGTCTCTGTATTCTCATCTACTGCAGGAGGATGAACAAGGGACTGATCTGGGTATAGCAGAGTGTCATTAGGGGTCATTGTATTGCTACAGTCCTTTAGTAGAGCAATAGTAATTTGGTTTTCTCCTAGGTTCCTGTATTAGTCAGGGTTTTTTAGAGTCACAGAACTTATGGAATGTCTCCATATATTATTGGAACAACTTACAGTCTATAGTCCAACTCACCCGACAACGGGCAGCTGTGAATGGGAAGTCTAAGAATCTAGCAGTTGCTCAGTCCTGGGCGTTTCAGCTGGGCTTCTGTAGAAGCTGGAATCCTGAAGAAGTGGGGTCTGATGGATGTGCTGACAGTAAGTGCAAGCAGGCAAAGAAGAGTGAGCCTTCCTTCTTCCAGTGTTCTTACGTCAGCCTCCAGCAGACGGTGTGGCCCAGATTAAGGTATGTACCACCACACCTGGATTTGAACTTGCTTTGTTCCAGGCTAGCCTTGAATTCGGAGATCTGCTTGCCTCAGTCTCTGGGATTAAAGACATGGACTACCTTGTCTGGGCCTAAGGTTTTCATGGCCACTATGCCTCAAGATCTCCATGTCAAGATCCGGGTTAGAAGCCTGTGTCTTCTAGTATCAAGATCTGGATCACAGGCGTACCCTCCATTTCTGGATCGTTTCAGATAAGCTGACAACCAGGAATAGCCACCAGAGTTCCTGAGCTATCTAGTCTCAGGTTCTTGGTCACCCAAGCAGTGATGGGTCTGGGTTTTATTTGTCAAATCAGACATTGGTTGGTCACTCCCATAAGCCTTGAGCCACCATTGCATTAGCATAGCTTGCCGGCAGGACACCATTGTAGACTGAAGGATTTCCCCATTGATCGCATGCAGAATACGTTCCAGTACCAACAACACTAGCCATTAGGAGTGAAGATTTTAGGTACCAGCGTGACTTCTCTCTTGTGCAGGAAGTTTCTTCAGCACCAGAGTCTCACCATCCGTTTGTGAAGGACAACCATTAAGTTTTGGCACCAGCCTGGATTGCTTGGGGGTTCCCATGGGACGCCTTTGGCTAACAACTCAATTAGAAATAACCCATTTCCAGGACTGGAATCTTCAGTTGATGGCAAGATGTCCAGATAGGGCTCTGTCTCCCGTTATTTGGTGATTTCATTCATATCACCTTCAATTATGTATATAATTTAGGAAGCTTCCACTGTATTAGACTTCCATACTGTTCATCTAATGATCCTTAATTTTAGCTGTCTCTATCTGCATTCCCTCCTCTTATACCCCTCTACCCTGCCCTCCCCCATTTGATCCTTCCATTCCAATCCCACCCCTGTCTGTCCATCTATCTATAACTATTCTATCTCCCTCCCCCAAGTCTGTACTCTATACCTAACTTCTGTGGTTCTGTGGGTTGTAGCTTGGCTATCATTGACCTTCCAGCTGGCCTCCACACATAAGTGATTATGTACCATATTTTTCTTTCTGAGTCCTGGTTCCCTTACTCACAATGATTTTTTTTTTCCTCGTCTCATTCAGTTTCCTGTGGAATTCATTATTTAATTTTAAAAAAGTCTGAGTAATAGTCCATTGTATAAACGTACCACACTTTCATTATCCATCCATTCGTCTGTTGAGGGACATGAAGGTTGTTGCAGATTTTAGGGTATTATGAACAGAACAGCAATGAATGAACATGGTGTGAGATGAAGCAGCTTTGGGTCTATGCCCAGGAGCGGTATGGCTCTTGAGGTAGATCAGCTCCCATTTTCCCGAGGAACTGCCACACTGATTTCCACAGTGACTCTACAAGTTTGCACCCCCACCAGCAATGGAAGAGGGTTCCCTTTGGTCCGTATCCTCACCAGCACGAGCTGTCACTTGTTTTACTGATCTCGGCCATTCTGATGGATGTAAGAGGAATCTCTAAGTAGTAGTGATTTGTATTTCCATGATGACTAAGGATGTTAAGTAGTTAAGTGTTTCCTAGTCACGTGTGTTTCACCTTTTGAGAATTCCCCTGTTTAGATCTGCACCCCATTTCTAAATTGTGCTCTTCGTTTGCTTGATATCTGTCCCCGCCAGCGGGGACCCAGTTATTCAGGGTCCCGAAGGGGCGCTACCCTTGGGCCTAAATGGGGGGCGAGAGAAGAAGGAGACCAAGCAAGATTCTGTTGTCAAGGTCTCGTTTATTGAGAGGAATGTACAGCATTTAAAGCTCTGAGGCAGGAATAGAAGCAGGAACTGAAGCTTAGGGTGGGGGAGTTTGGGAAGTGCCCAAGGATATAAGGTGAATCACTATACTGCAAGATATCCTCCTATAACAAAGAGGCAACAGTCTTCCGGGGACTTGTTCTTTGAAAAGGTCGAACCCTTCTCAGGAATCTGCTCAGGGACATCCGGTGTTTTGCTCAGGCTGAAACATCCTGTCATTGCTCCCAGGGTCTTCCTGGGAGAGGCTCTTAGTTCAACAACCTCAAGTCTGTATGGCAGTCAGTTCAAGGTTAAACCTCTGTGGCCATGCAGCCCAGAGTCAAGTAGCCACCTTGAGCTATGCAGTCACAAAGTGGCTAGGCCCAAATCCAATACGGCTCATTGCAGATATCGAGTTTGTCACGTTCTTTGTATATTTTGGAAATTAGCTTTCTATTGGCTGTGTAGTTCATAAAAAAATCTTTCCCCGTTCTGTAGGAATGATGGCGCCCTTTGCTGTGCAGAAGCTTTTCAATTTCATGGGGTTCCATTTTTTTTTTTTTTGGTTCTTTTTTTTTGGTTTTTTTCGGAGCTGGGGACCGAACCCAGGGCCTTGCACTTCCTAGGCAAGCGCTCTACCACTGAGCTAAATCCCCAACCCCCATGGGGTTCCATTATTAATTGTTGATCTTAGTGACTATGCTAATGGTGTTCTGTGCAGAAGGTCTTTTCCTGCACCAGTGACTTCAAGGCTCTTCCCCACTCTCTTCTATGAGAGTCGGTGTGTCTGTTTTTTTGTTGAGATCTTTGATTCATTTGGAGTTGAATCTTGTGCTGGGTGATAAGTATGGATCTATTTGGATTCTTTTACATACAGACATCCTGTTTTCCAGCACCAGTTGTTGAAGATGCTGTCTTTTTTCCATTGTTTATTTCTTCTTCTTTATTAAAAATTGGGTATCCAGGGGTTGGGGATTTAGCTCAGTGGTAGAACACTTGCCTAGGAAGCGCAAGGCCCTGGGTTCGGTCCCCAGCTCCGAAAAAAAAGAAAAGAAAAAAAATTGGGTATACATAGGTGTGTGGATTTGTGCCTGTTTCTTCAGTTTAATCACATTGATCAACATGCCTGTTTCTGTGCCAATACCATGCTGTTTTTATTACTATAGCTCTGTAGTATAATTTGAGGTTGGGGATGGTGAGACCTCCCATAGTTCTTTTATTATTCATGATTGTTTTTAGATATCCTGGGTTTTCTAGGTTTCTATATGAAGCTGAAAATTCAAGATCTGTGTTGAATTGTGTTGGAATTTGATGGGATTGCATTGAGTCTGTAGAAGCCTTATGTAGGAGGCCATTTTTACTATATCAATCCTACCAAGGATCTGATTTTTGAGAATGCACCTGAGTGTCAACTTTGGAGGTATCTTAGAACCGATTTGCCTCAATTGCAATGAGATGGAGGAGGAAAGAGAGAAGTCTTGGGTGAGGGTTGTCCATTCCCTAGCTGAATTCATGGATGGATATGCCCAGTCTGTCAATAGGGAGCAGCTAGTGTGGTCTGAAGAGGCTAGACCAAGTAGGTGGATTTCCACACCCATCCATAGCTCAGTCTGCTGTCATCTCTGTTTTCCTCCTTCAGTCTTCCTTAAGGCCATATTGCCATCTCATTCCTGGCCCAGGTCTCCTATAGTTCTGTTTCTCTATTCCAAGTTATTTAATGCCACTAGTCTTAAAACACTTGATTTGCCATAAGAGTCACTCTCTCTGTGGAGTACACAGCTCCAGGAGGCTCTAGAAGCTTCACTCATCGAGTTCATGGAGCGGCTCCAGCCTCACATGCCTTATGAACTAAGGTTAAGATATGTCCAAGTGCCCGATGACTCCTCCAAGATCACAGAGCTGGAGACAGAGCCAGATTAGAAAAGAGGTATTTGAGCTTCAGCTCTTCAGTCCTTTGTGGAGCCCAACAGCCAAGAATTATCTGTCCCATTCTAGGACCCATCCACCTACCGATTCAGGTGTTAGTCATTTGCAGAAATTCAAGAGCCAGGCCTGTGGGCTCATTGGGAGCTGCAGATGACAGGTTGGTCCTCTTTCATATGTTTGTTCTAGTGCTTATCACATTCCTATCTGCTACCCTGGTGACCAGACTGGAGACTTCTGGACAGGCAATTCCTGATTATTTAAGATTCACACCTGTGACTTGGCCAAACGCCTATCATCACCCAACTGAAGCAGGTCATATGTATGCAGCCCGTGGATACCTTTAGACTCAACCAGAAAGGTTTCTGACATTTTCTTGGTCTGCAGTCAGGCCACCGGTACTTGCCAGTTTCTTGCCTGTTTTTCAATAGAAACTGGATGCTCACATCCACTTACCCTACTATGCTTCAGTACGCAGTCATGAAGCTAAGGATTCAAGGTTGCAACAAGTAGTACTTGTAACATGGAAAGCAGTCATAGAGCATCGAGAAAAGCCTAAAGCTATCCCCGAAGGGGCAAAGGTTGCCTAATTGGGAGAGAAAGTAGCTGTAGTCCTGAATGAAGATGGATCATCAGGATAAAATGGTCCAGGGCACAACCAATGGCCATCGATTGATGGGCAAGGAAACTCTTGGCCACTAGGATACCATATCTTCTACCCTCCCAAAGATCCTCTGGTCATGGACACCAGGCCAGGGACAGGCCAAGGAGGTGGACACAGTGAGATTTGTTGCCCCCTCTCTCTGAATGGGTAGGGAGAACCTAGGAGAATCTCCCCAGTGCTCAGAACATGAACATGGCAGTCTGACTTAAGAGCCCCACAGTGTAATCTCTTCTTGTTCTGACCCTACAGTAACAAGTGGTTTCAGCTACACATTCTGTGCCTCTCTGTTGCTTCTGAGGGTGGGGGGCTTTCCTGAAGGTGATTCTTTTATTGGCAACACTGGGCAGAAATTCTGAAGCACATGGGAAATACAGGCACAGCCACTTAAGCTGCAGTCTGCCAGAAACTGTTCCATTTAACCTTCAGCCAAGTCAGGATCTCCTTACAGCTGTGGAGACTCTTGGCTTTATTGGTTTTTACATACTCTGATTGACTGAAGGCCACTTAAAAAAATCCTTCAGTCTATATTCAGGCAAGGCAAGCAATCAGGTAAGTATTAGGTGTTCCTCTCAAACCAAAGATTATGATTTTGAGCATTGTAGTGATCTTAGTGACATGAATGTGGGTACCTATATCCTCTTCTTCCTCACTATCTATCGACCATGGAAGGAGGTGGGAGCTCTTCAGAATATCCGCTCTATGTCACTCTTCAATACTCTGTGACCTTCAATCCCAATCTTATCTTGCTTGTGCAAGATCCACCATTCAACTCGTTGAATGTTTCCTTTGACTCCTCCACTCAAATTTATAATCTGTAAGCAAGTGTGGTAAACACTCGGAGTGATTAGTTTGTAATCTAGAGACAATGAGATGTTCTTTTTCCTTAGCTTGTTTATGTCACAGCAACTAAAATGTAAAAACAAAATCGAGGATGCCCAGGGCATGTGGGGGCAGAAACAAAAGCAGGAAGCAGGGAGGAAGAATAGAGACAAACAAGGCTTGGGGAAAAAATTGCAGTTGAGACCTGCATGGCGCCCTCTTCACCATCCTCCAACCCCAGCTAGCTAACACCGCTTTGCCTCTCAGTGTCACTGGTACCTGGAAAAACACTGGAGCTGAGGTAGAGGGTCCTCTCTATTTCCTCCGTGGACTGACTGTTGCACGATGAGGATGGAACCCAGGGCCTCATGTGTAGGCCAAACTATGACCATAGGAGCCCCACCTTCTGCCCCACAGCCATGCTCTGGCCACTGAAGGAACGTGTGCGTTAAGGGGGCATTTGTAAGGTCAGAGCTGTCATTGGCTACGGAGACCCTGCTCCTGCCACCCTAGTCCCTGCCTTTGAGCTCACGTTTGGGGACAAATATCTGTGGGGTAGAACATTCACACATCCCCTTTTGGGAGCTCCAAGGAAGGCAAGGACATGCCTCTGGTAATGAGGTGGGTTCCAGACAGGCAGGTGACACCTCAGGGTTGCTGGCACTTGCGTGTGCTTTCCTACACAGAGACAGAACTTTCCTTCCTAGCCCACCTCAGCCGCCTCCATTAGAATTTCAGGCACTCCCCACTAACTCAGAGCAGGCCGGAGTCACTTTCTTTCCTCTGCCTTACCTCAGGCTTTACTTGCATGCCAGAACAGTTCAAGAAACAGAAGAGAGTTGAGAAAATCTTCCCTTCCCCCAGACAACCTACACGTGTGCCTACACTTCGCTATTCATAGCTCAAGGGCTCAAGAGTGCAGCATGGGGTGAGGAAGCTCTGGTGCAGAGGAGTGAGCTTCCCAGCGGACCTTTCCTAGGTCTGCCAAGTGGGGAATCCGCCCTCTGCCACCCTCCTTCTCTCCGCAGGAAGACAATGATTCGATTCGTTCCTTGGGAGGTCTGGTCTTCTCTGTGTGGTGACAGCTCTGTCAGTGAGCTGTGGGGAAAGGGTCTTTTCTCCCCTTCCTCCCTTGCACCAAGGCCCTGGGCAGGTTGGTGTTTTTCTAATGATATATATTCATGTATATATAATATTTATTTATATACATGTATGTCTCATATATACATAAATGTTATCTCTCATATCTATGTATATCATCCTATAGCACCTTAACAGAGCTAGAATTAAGCTGACAGGCCATCTGAGTCTAGCAGAAGCAGTGGAGGATCCCTGCCTCAGTTTTGCCATCTGCGAAGTGGAACATCAGGTTGGGGATGCCTTAGTGGCTCTCCCTAGGGTGCAGAGGACTCAGTGTACATTGCCGATTAGGGGGCAGCAAGTGGTGACATGAGACCTGGCCAGTGTCTCCCTGAAGAGGCCTCAGTCACCAGTGCCCTGGTCCTGCTCAGGGGCTTCCAGTAGGGAGGTTTGGCCCTTGCCTGTGTTTCATTGGCTGCCTGGACCCCAGAGCCTTTCTAGCATCGTGTGCCTGCCCTTCTTTTTGCTCTTTTGGAAAGTGTGGTGACCTTGAATCCTCTTTTGTCTAAGGCCACCAGAGAGCCCCCTGCCCACATGGTCATTTCCAATAGTCAGGCTGTTGATGAGATCCAGCCCAGCTTTGCTGCTTCCTGCCCTCTGCAAAGGCTGCCCCATCTAGGTCCTAGGTATGCTCTAGGGCAAAGCCAGGCTGCCGGTGGCTGGGGGGTGTCAGTTGGTGATCTGCCTGGTGACTACCTGGTGCAGAGCGTCCTGTCTAACTGGCACTGTCTGAGCTCTGTTCCCCAGATTCTAGGTCCAGATATTCCACACACCCCTCCACAGGGGCGGTGTGAGCTCTTCTCTGACCCACTCCTCCTTCCTCGTGTTGCCAAGCAACATGAAAAGCTCGAGTGGCGTTTGGGCGGCTTTCTTCCTCTCCCTCTTTTCCTCCCTCTGTTAGACTGGCTGTAAGAAGCTATTCCTTGCTCAGGAAACACTGAAGGAGAAGGTTCTGATGAGATACATGGCAAGTACTGACTGTGCTAGCCAAATGCCTGCCTGGTGTGTGTGTGTGTGTGTGTGTGTGTGTGTGTGTGTGTGTGTGTGTGTGTGTGTGTGTGTGTGATGCTGGCCCAGATTTCTTTGGGTGTAGACAGCCTCTTCCCAAGGCAGTGATGTATCTAAGCTCTCAGGAATGGCCTTATGCCCACCAGCTTCTGTCCTTAGCCAAAGGCTGAGCCTTCTCTTACCCTTTGCATCAGGCTCTGGTGGGTTCTAATTCTGGTCCCGTGCCCTTGTTCCTTTCACATTTCCAACCTCAGTTTGTGTATCTGCAAAGTGGGCCAGTGGCCCTACTCATAGCACTTACTGTACTGGGCACTTGATTGCGTTGTGTGGTTTTGGTCTTGGGCTCACTTGGTCAACTCCCTTGGCACCAAGGTGAGAGCTAAAAGATGTGGGAGGCCCACTGAGCTATGCTTGTGGTCTAAGAGATGCTTTGATTGTCCCCCAACCTTCCCATAAAGTGCAGCTTTGAGACCCAGCTAGGGCTGGGACCAGCTCTCCTATCTCAGCCTATCTGGCTATTTGGGGCATTCCTGAAGGGTCCAGGTTTAGGGTGGGAAGTAATACTAGAGAAGTGGCTGTGGGTGGGGCAGGAAGGAGTTCTGATGGGCAGTCTGGTGAGAAGACAGGAGGGTGTTGGCTCCTGGCTGGAGGCCACGGAGGGCAGTGGCTTTGGAGATTTTCCCGGATCTGGTGTACTTCCCTCCAGTCATTTCCACTTCAACTATGCTTCAGTCTAGCTGGACCAGAGTGCCTGGATGGGGTGGGGCTTACCTCTGCCAGGCAGTGACCAGGCAGTGGCCTTTTCGGCTTTCTAAGAGCTCCCTGAAAAACGCAAATGCTGAGCTGTTTCCTTTGAGATGCCTGGAGGTTCTACTCCTTGGCCAACAGGAAAGTCTCTGGGATAGACAGGTCTCCATCCACCTCTGGGGTGGCTGGGCCCAGGCCCTTCTGCCTTCTCTATGGTGCAGGGCTGACAGCCACACAAGGGTCCCAGGTGATCAGACCCAACATATACATGTCTAAATGACACGATTGCTCCCGTGCTCTGAAGGGGCTGTATTTTTGTTTTCCCTGTTTAGCCGAGGATTCCAGAGGCTCCAGGCAGACCCCCACCTAGAGCATAACAGTGGCCTCATGCCTGTTCCACAGACACTTAGTGATCACAGCTCTGTGGCAGTGGGTGACCAGAGTGGCCCACTTGGATCAGGGCCTCCTATAATAGGGGCACAAGAGGCCCAGGTGTCACAGGGGTGGTTTTGCGTGTGGAGGGTCAATGCAGGTCTCATTGACGGTACACTGTGCTTTGGATGAGGGTAGATGGGGGATTGGGAGGGCAAGCCGTGTGATTGGGAGCCCTGAGGCACAGAGAATGGGCAGGAAGAACCACACAAGAAAGTCTGATTCAAGGGGTTGGGGATTTGGCTCAGTGGTAGAGCACTTGCCTAGGAAGCACAAGGTCCTGGGTTCAATCCCCAGCCCCGGAAAAAAAAAAAAAAAAAAGAAGTCTGATTCAGGCTAATTGGTTATTTGCTGTGGGCCTGCCTCCCGGACAGTTTTCTGCCTTCTCTGGGTACAGGATCGTGTGGGGAGTCACAGCTGGACCATGTCTTAGTCAATGTTTTATTGGTGTGAAGAGACACCATGGCCAAGGCAACTCATAAAGGAAAGTATTTCATTGGGCTGGCTTACAGTTCATCAGTTTAGTCCATTGTCATCATGGCGGGAAGCATGGCGGCATGCAGGCAGGGAGAGGGAGCTGAGAGGTCTATATTCAGATTGATAGGCAGGAGGGAGGGAAGGACAGAGGGAGGGAGGGATGGATGGATGGACAGATGATAGGTAGGTAGATAGATAGATAGATAGATAGATAGATAGATAGATAGATAGATAGATAGATAATGGACTTGTCTTTAGTATTTGAAAACCTCAAAGGCCACCTCTAAGTGACAAATTTCCTCCAATAAGACCACACCTCCTAATCCCTGTCAAAAAGTGCCCCTCCCTACTGACCAAGTATTCAAATTTATGAACCTTTGGAGTCCATTCCTATTCAAACCACTGCAGATCCTGTTACTCATTCAGTGACCAGGTGAAGCCACTAGAAGGCAGTTTGTCACCTGCACCCTGCTGGGTGCTAATCAAGGTCTCGCTCTCCGGTGGACACAGTTGTCCCACCTGACACATGGAGGCTTATCCTGCTTAAGACCAAGGCCCCTTGCCTCTCCAGGCAGCCTTGTGAGAAATGCTTGCAAGATGTTGATTCCCAGAAGCCCAGCCTCCTCCTGCTGATATTCATCAAGATCCAGGCCTGTTTCCCAGGTCTGGTCCTCTGCCTTCCCAGGCCTGGCCTACAGAGTTGGATCTGCCATCCATTAGCTGTGTCTTAAGCACTGTATTAGTTACGTTTCTGTTGCTGTGATAAGACACCATCCATGTAGCAGGGCTTAGCTGAGGCTCACAGGTCCAGAGGGTTAGGAGTCCATCCCTATCACGGTGGGGAGCATGGCAACAAGCAGGCAGCCATGACGCTGGATCAGCATCTGAGAGCTCACGCCCTGTTCCACAAACAGGAAGCAGAGAGTACACTGGGGACAGAAGGAGGCTTTTGAAACTTCAAACCCCACCCTTGAGACACCCCCTCAAGGTCACGCCTCCTAATCTTACCCACAGTTTCAACACTGGGAGATCAAATATTCTAACAGCTGAGCCTACGGCGGCCATTCCCATTCAAACCACTGCAGGTACCTTGTCCCGTGCTGCACGTCTCCCCCAGGGCTCTGAGTATAGGCCTCTGGCCTGGGCCAGGTCGGAGCTCATGCTTTACTTGTGTGCTTTTTGGATGGCCCTCATCCAGAAGGACCTCCCCATCTGTCTGTTCCTAGTCATCTATTGTGAGGACTTCTACCTCTAGACCCAGTAAGAGTGAGGAGGAAATTGGAAATTGGCCCATGGCTATTTTTGGGCAAGGCAGGCTTGAGTCCTTGTCCTGCATCACCCTGTCCTGTCAGTGACCTGGACTCCTGCTGAAGTTGGTGGCAAGGACCCTTCCCAGCAGAAGGGACCCTGGCCAGCTCAAGCGTTGCCCTTATCCCCCCATTCCTTTTGCCTTGGGGGAAAAAACCCATTAGATTACCTTCCTTAAGCTATCCCCTTATTGGCCCCTTCCTTCTCCTGAGCCTGATTACCAAGGTCCAGCTTTAAAAGTACTGAAGTCCAGCAATTGAAAGGCCCCTTTGGCCCATCTAATTAACGTGTTCAGTGAAAATGAAACACCTCATCCTCTCACAGGTTCCCCCTTTACCTCTAAAAACTGATTTGCCCATGGGCTGCATCTGTCTCCTCTCTGTCCAGAGGCAGTCCCTTTGTCCTCCAAGGACGGATACCTTGTTCCCTTCTCCTTCTCTCTCATCTTCTATCCCCCGTCATTTCTTCCTCCTCTGGGGCAAATACATGTCCTTTGTGCTGAGAACTTGGTCTGGGGATCCCGGGCCGACCATTACCTTACACCAGCTCCCACATTGAGCATCCTCACTACCTGCACAGGGCCCCCACAACTAGAGGGCAGTGTGGTCCCCTGACCGCTGTGGATGCAAGGGAGCTGGCCGCAGGCTCCAGCGGTCCTCACAGTTGTCTGCATCCTTCACACGCCAGTGTCTCACTTAGCTGGAAACCAAAGGCGACTCAGCCAGTGTATGTGGCTTTATTTTCTCGTGTGTTCTGGAAGGCACCGGAGCTGCTGCAGAAATGGTACTTCCTGGAGCACTCCTGGTAGCAGGCGAATTTGCAGAATGGCAAGCAGGCCCTTTCCGGTGTTGGGGTGGTGTTGCTGGCCCAGGCAGGCTGCATGCAGACCCCTCACTGCAGGGAGGATGACAAGGAATAGCAGGGACCTAATGCCAGATGCACAGGGATGCTTCTCAGTAGGGTGATGGCTGATTGGTTCTCATGCTAGGGCTGGAATGGGAACCAAAACTGAGCCTCGGACATGGAGGTGCTGAAGATCTACAAATCGCCCCCCCCCCACCTCTTCTGGGGCATTCCTGGGTTTCTGGTGCCTTCTCAGCCATTCCCTCCTGGACTGGTACTTACGGAGGGATCCTCAGCAAATCAGCCCTGCTGACTGGGAACCAGGAAATCCGTGAGTGCGCCGACTACACTGGGTTGAAGACTGGCTTCCTCCCTCCAGGACATATTCTTAACAATGGGGGGGGGGTTGGGGATTTAGCTCAGTGGTTAGAGCGCTTGCCTAGGAAGCACAAGGCCCTGGGTTCGGTCCCCAGCTCTGAAAAAAAGAACCAAAAAAAAAAAAAAAAAAAAAAAAACAATGGGGGAGGGTGGTGGATTCCTGCCTGGCAGCTGTGCTGGGTCTCTTAGGTGCACAGCACCAAGCTACATTTTCCAAAAGAGGCTAAAGACTTGCACTGACTCCTTTACCCTGTGAGACCCTGCTACAGGCTCTGTGCTGTCTCCCTCAGGGGCTGCACCTGCAGAGAGCACCGAATAAACTTGTTTTAAAATATACATTGAACCTGCATATTAGCACATTCCCGGGAGCATCGTCACCTGGCTAAGGACCTTGGTGGCTGTGTCAGTTTTGGCGAGGGAGACCCGCAAAGCTGCAGGAGTATCCTTTGTCCTGGACTCCATGGATGGCTAGTGGAGCCAGTGCCACCTGCCATGGGCCCCCCCAGAAAGCTCTTTCTGAGTGACATAGAGCTGGCCCAGCTGGCGATAATCCCAGTGGGCTGGAGCCGTGGGTAGATACTGACATACTCATTCTATGTCGGCTGTGCAGGGCTTGGACAGTCCCCTATCTTGCTGTGTGCTTGAGGACAGCATACGTTCCTGAGGTGCTGAAGGCTTCAGAAACTTAGTGTAGAGTGGAGTGCTATTTTGGGTATTTCTGAATATAATGGGATAGTGTGGGCCTGCCAGATGTCACTCGTGTAGGGTCACAGGTTCTGAGACTTCTTTACAAGAGGTGCAAAGGCCATTAGTCCTTTTTGCTACTCGGGAGAGATGGCTGGCAGCACCTTAGGAATGGGGGGAGGGACGGGGAGAAGGGTGCCTTCCCAACAGGGTAGACCCTGACCAACTGCCTGACCCTGACAAGGCTATACCTGGGGTCTCTCCATCTCGCACATCTCCTAGCCCTCCTGACCAGAGGCCTCCGTAGACTCATGGCCTAATCCCATTGTGACTCACCAGTAGTTGGCTCTTCCCAGGATGATAGACTTGTTAGTTTTTGTCAACTTGACACAAGTGAGGATCGTCTGGAAAGGGAACCTCAATCGAGAAAAGGCCCCTCAGATTGGCCTGTAAGCACGTCTGTGGGACATCTTCTTGATTAATGATTGATGTGAAAAGACCCAGCCCACTCTGGGCAATGCCATTGTTGGGCAGGTGGTGCTGGGGTGGATAAAAAAGCAGGCTGAGTAAGCCATGGGAGCAAGCCAATAAGCAGCATTCCTCCATGGCCTCTGCTTCAATCCCTGCCTCAGGTTTGAGGCTTGGGTGCCTGCCCTGTTATCCCTGGATGGTTTGTTGTGATAGATTCATGTAAGCCAAATGAACCTTTTCTTTCCAAAATTCCTTTTGTAGAAAGCAAACTTGGGGTGTACATGTGAAGGAAGTGCCATTCTTAGCAAAAGTGTGTAGCATTCTGATGGGGTCAAATCCACCAGAAGAGGTCTGATGGGGAACCCTGTCCTTTGCTGTGATCTGTCACACAGGTCTGTGTTCTTCATTGTAAAAAGAGGTCCTGGTTTCCTCCTCACACGTGACTATCATGTGACTTGGCTGGAACCTAAAAGGAGGGTACACTTGGAGGTCAGTGGCCATGGCCTCTTACTCCTAGTGTCTTCCCTTAGGCAATGTGGAGAGAAGTGGGGAAGGAAATGGGGAGAGAGAAAGAGGGCAAAAGGACAGAACAGAAACAAAAAGAGCAAGAGAGAGGAGGGTTGAGCAGCTCCTTTTATGGTGAGTGAGGCATACCTGGCTGTTGCCAGGTAACTGTAGGGTGGAGCTTAGACGAAAACGCCCTGCCTGTGAGTTGTAGCCATCCGAGTTGCCAGGCTGTGTTGCAGTGTTTACGTTCAAATCACCCACCCTCATTTTACTTAGTGGCCCCAAATCCCATGACCCCCATGAAGGTGACCCCCAGTTCAGGGAACCTGACAACTGTGATATAGAGAGAGTTTGGCAGTGAGCTTGGGTTCGTGTGTTCACTGGGAGTTTACGGAGGACGATGCGTACTGCGTACCACCGTAATTCAGGAAATCTCTACAAACCCATTTCCTGTCCCCGAAGCCTCACCAGGAGCCGTTCTCCCCTCTGAGTTCCCCAACTCCACTCCAGCAACATTGGCCTCCTCACTGGTCCTTTATAGACCAACATGCTCCTGCCCAAAGCCTTTGCAGAGACGTTTCCTACAAAGGTTGCTCCCTCGGCAGATATGCCTTTAAACCCATCTGCATAAACAGGGCTCCCCAACCCATCCCGCCTACTCTCGCTTTCTCTGTAGCATTCCCTGCCCACTGGGGAATACGTTCTTAGTATTTACGTCTTCTTTAAACCACGTTAGCCTCATGACCAGGACTTGCGTGGTCATATTTATGCTTCTTGCCGCTACTTGAAACAGTCCAAGCCCACCTATACTAACTAGGTAGATAATGACCGAATGGGTGAGGAAAAGCAGCAGCAGCAGCAGCAACAGCAGCAGCAGCAACAACAACAACAACAACAACAACAACAACAACACCTCCACAAGCCAGTTGAATAAAGGTGAGGCCTTTGGAGAAACATTTTAAGAAAGAAGAATGTCTGGCTTTCATTCACCACTAAATAAATGGAGATTAAGTCTGCAGCAGTCCCCTGCCAACTGTTGGTCTATGGAGAAGGGAGGGGCTTGGGTCCCATCCTGGGAGTGCACTGTCAGCCATCAATGGATTCAGATCCCGACTTGTATAGCGTAAGTCTTTTAAATGGCTAAACCAGTGACTTTCAGGCTATCTACAGGCTGCGGAATCATCACCACACTCCAGAACACTTTCATTATAAAAACGAAAGCCTGTCTCCATGAGCAGCCACCGCCCGTTCTCATACCCAGCAGCTCCCACCATCTGTACACAAGTGTTTGTGTGGGCATGTGCTCAAATGTCTTGGATATATATGTAGACATGGACTTGCCAAGTCCTGTAATAACCGTTTAGCGGTGTAAAGAACTGGCGGTCTGTTTTGCAAAGCAATTGCACAACCTCGCGTCTTCGCCAGCACTGTGAGTGTCAGCGCCATCCGTATCCGTCTCTTGATGATACCTGTCTCAGCGGTGTGAGCTACTGCCTCATTGTGGTTTGGTTCTGCTGTGCTTTCCCGGCAATTAACTTTACTCAACAATTTCATGCGTTTACCAAGCATGAGTGTACCCTATTTGGAGAAATATATTTTCAGCTCTGTTTCCCATTTTTAATTATGATGTCTATCATTAAATTATTTTTAATATAATTAAAAGCTTCCACTGTGCATATTTATCATACATGGTATTGTGTCATCCAAGGGCACTCCACACAGGTATATATTGCTTATATAGAGTATCCTCTGGCCCTCCTATAGCTCCCTTTGTTCTCTGGGTGGTTTTTGTTTCTACTTTATGCCATATGCACACACAGGATTTTGTGTCACTATACAAAATCTAGAAACAACAAACAACAGAGAGTGTATTTGTTTCTCTGGGATTGGCTTAATTAGCTCAATACGATTTCTTCAGTTGCATCCATTTTCCTGCAAACCAAGTGACTTCCTTTTTCTTTATGACTGAAAACAATCCGCTGTGTACATATGTGCATTAAAAAAATCTGTTCTTCTGTCGTCGGACACCTAGGCTCCGTCACTGAGTTCTAAGAGTTCTTTCTATATTCCGGATATTAGAGCTTTACGGCATTTGGGGTATGCACACATTCTCTCCCATCATGTCTGTCTGTCTGTCTGTCTGTCTGTCTGTCTGTCTGTCTGTCTGTCTGTCTGTCTCTCTCCACCTTCCTCCCTCCTTCCCTCCCTTTGTCCCTCTCTTCCTCCCTCCCTCCCTCCTTCCTCTCTCTCTCTCTCTCTCTCTCTCTCTCTCTCTCTCTCTCTCTTTTTTCTTTCTTTTTTAGGATGTCACTGTGCATCTAAGGATGGCCTCAAGGCCCTCATTCTCTTGCCTTAGCCACAGAGTGCTGGGATTACACACACATGGCACCATGCATGCCTTGGACAATTTCTAAATAGTGTCTTTTGAGATAAGGTCCAGCTGACCTGTTTCATTGTTGTTGTTTGGTTACTTATGGTTTGGGTGTCATAAAGGAAACACTGCCTAACCTGAAGTCCTAAAGACTCACAGCTGTGATGGGCCACCATGGCCGGCTTTCTCCTTTATTTACATTTGTGGGTAGTTTTAGTGTGTAAAGAATTGTTAGACCTAGGCTCAGTGGCACATGACTGTAATGCCTGAACTCAGGAGGCTGGAGGGGGAGAGTCAAGAGGCACGAGCTGCCCTGGCTGCATAGCGAGTCCCTGGCCCAAACAGGAAGGAATGGAAGTCCTCAAGGATTGTGTGGCTGTCCCTGCAGTCCTGGTCCCCCTGGGATCATGAAGCTTGTGCATCTGCCCAACCAAGATGGAGACAATTACAGCATCCACAGCTTGTTAAAATGCAGAGCATAGGTGACGGTGTGTGTGTCTGTGTGTGTGTGTGTGTGTGTGTGTGTGTCCAGCTCCAACTGGTACATTTACATTTCGACTCCTACACATAAGGCTCAGGGAACATCACAGAGGAGAGGATGGGAAGATTCTAAGTGCCTGGGGACCAGGACACCAGCTCATCTCTTCTAGAGGACACTGTACCCATGAAAGCCAATGGTTTGATTGCCCAAAGAAGGCCCTCATGACAACCACAGCAGTCAACATGCCAACATGGATGTGGAGAATTTCACAAGGCCCACCTCAAGATGCTGTGCCACAGACAACCAACACTGCTGAGAGAAAGAGAATCAATTTCCTCTAGGGACAAGCTCTGTGATGGACTCTCCAACCCCAATCCAGCCCAAAGCGGGCAGCCTTAAACATAAGTACAAACGAACAATGCTAATACCTGCTGTGTTATAAGCACATATCACCACACCCAACTCAGTGTGTGTGACAATAATAAAGAAAAGGTCATGAACTTGGGGGGACTTGGGGGAGCTGGAGGGGAAGAGGAAGGGATGTGAATTATATAAATACATATTAATGTATGACATTCTTAAAAAATAAAAAAGAGGGCCTTGGGCAATATCTCAGTCAGGGAAGTGCTTGCCATGCAAGTCTGAAGGGCCGGGTTTTTGGTTCCAAAAATCTGTGTAGAAAAGCAATGTGATATGTGCTTGTAACATGGCATTGAGGATCTCCGAGGGGCTCACTGGCCAGCTGGCCTGGTCTAATCTGTGAGAGACCCTGACTCAAAACGGAAGTGGACTGCACCCAAGAAATAATGCCTGGCACTGAGATCAGTCTCCACACATGTAAACCCTCGTATGAAAACACACACACTTTCACACACACTCACCCACACACTCAGAGACACACACGTTTGCAAACACACACTCACACACTCATGCATACTCTCTTTCACACACATCCTCACATGTACACACATACATGCACAAATATGTGCTCTCTCTCTCTCTCTCTCTCTCTCTCTCTCTCTCTCTCTCTCTTTCTCTCTTTGTTTGGGGATCCACATGTGAAGGAAAACATGAAGTATGTTTTCCTGAATCTGGCTTATTCCAGTTAACATTATCATATACAGTTCCATCCACTTTCTTCAGGCTTCCTTTATCTTTATAGTTGGACAAAAATATATTCTGTAACGTGTCAAATTTTCTTTATCATTTATTGACAGATATCTAAGTTGGCTCCATTTCTTGGGTACTGTGCGTAAAGCAGCAATATGTGTGGATGTCTCTGTGGTATGTTAACATAGAATATTTCAAATATTTATTCCAAAAGTGGAACAGCCAGCTCTGATGGTCGCTGCAGTCGTTTTTTGAGAAATCTCCATACTGATTTCCAAAGTGGTCGTACCAGTTTACAACACTAGAGACTTCTCACATAATCTCTTCCCACATCCTCACCAGTATTTGTTGTTTGAGTTCCTCTTCCTGTTCCTCTATTCCCTCCTCCTCCTCCCCCCCTCCTCCTATTCTTAAATAGTTTTATGTGTGTGTTTGAGTGCCTTTGCCTGCATGTGAGTGCCTGGTGACCATAGCCGACCACCTGGAACTGTTTGTAAACCACCATGTGGGGCGTGAACCTGGGTCCTCTGTAAGAGCAGAAAGTGCTTTTAACCACTGAACCATCTCTCCAGGCCCATCACTTGATTTTTCTTTCACTTAATTTTTTAAAAATTATTTTGCGTGTATGGGTGTTTTAACTGTATACCACATACATGTAGTATACTACATACATGCAGTGCCCTCAGAGGCCAGAAGGTGGCGTTGGATCCCTTCGGATTGGAGGTACAGACAGTTATGAGCAGCCATGTGGGTGCTGGGAATCAAATCCCAGTCCTCTGTAGGAGTAGCCAGTGTTCTTATCTGCTGTGCCCTCTCTCCAGCCCCTTGTTTGATTTTTTTTTTTTTGGTGCTTGATGTACTTGTTAGTGTGAGCTAGTGCACATGTATATATATGTGCACATGCATGCAGGAGCAGAGGTCAACACGAGGCGTCTTTCTCAATGCTGCCCACTTTACTCTTTGAGTAGGGTCTCTCACTGAATCTGACGCTCACTGGCTGGTGTGCACTTCAGGACCCACTTGTCTCTGCCAGCACAGCATCGAGGTTACAGGTATGTGCCACCTGGCTCTTAAGTGGGCACTGGGCATCTCCCCACCCCCTGTATTGCTTTTGAGAGTTGTCTATTGACCTCAATTGCCCATTTCTTGATGGGATAATTTGGGATTTTGCTGGGAATTCAGTTTTTACAATTCTGTATATATTCTCTATGTCCATCAAACACTTGTCCACTGTATACTTGGGAAATATTTTGCCCCTCTGTAACCTGATACTTTCACCCTGGCTCCTCCTCCTTGTGAAGGCTTCCCAATATTGTGCAAGTTCATTTGTTGACTCCTGGGCTCATTCCCTGTAGTATTAGAGACTTTATTTCAAAAGCTCCTTGGCTACATGATGAAATGTTGCACTTCTATTTCCCCTTTTCAGGTTTGAAGTTTCAGGTTTTATACGAAGGCACAGGATCTGTTTTTGACTGATTTTCCTGTGTGCTGAGGGGTGTAGGTTGAACTGTCACTCTCCTGCATGCGAAGACCCCACTTTCCCAGCAACGTTATCAGAGACGTTGCTTTTCTCCACTGTGTGATATCTTTGTCAGAAGTAGATGGGCTGTTGCTATGTGTTTATTTCTGGGCCTTACCCTGTATTCTGTTGGTCTGTGTGCATCTGGCTTTGTGACTGTGGCTCTGCGGTGCAGTTTGAGGTCAGGTATTGTGCTGCCTACAGTGTCGCTCTTTCTGCTATGGACTGCTTTGTCTCTTTGGGGTCTTCTGTATGGAAATATGAATTTGGGGATTTTTTTTTGCACTGAAGAAAGTATAATTGAGATTTCAATGGGGATACGTTGGCTGTGTAGATAGCTTTTGGTAATATGGCCATTTTCAAAATATTAATTTCTAATCCAAGAGTACAGAGGGGTCTTTCCATCTGTTGATTTCCTCTCCGGTCTCTTTCTCTAGTGTCTTATGGTTTCATTGTAGATGCCGTCACCTCCTTGGCTAGATTTATTCCTAGGTGGGTTTTGTTTATTTGTTTTTGTTTTACCTTTGAGACTATTATTACTGGAGTTTCCCCTAACTTCTGTCTCAGAAACTTTGCTATGGGCAGTTGGAAAGGCTACCGGCGTTGGCCGGCGTTGGCGTGTCGCGTCTGCGTGCTGCTGATTCGCTGTTTACAGTTCGAGGAGTTTTCCACTGGAGTCTTCAGAGTCCTTTCAATGCAGCATCAAGATGTCTACAAATAAGGATAATTTAAATTCTCTCTTTCCTACTGATACCTCTTTCTTCTCTTCTTTTGTTGCTTTAGATTTTGAGCAATTATACCGTATCATATTGAGTAAATGTGGAGAAGCAGGCAGCCTTGATTTATTCCAGAGTGCAGAAGGAATGCTTTCAGTTTCCCCCATTTACTTTGTCACCTATAGCCTTTGCTAGGTTTAGGTATGTGTGTTCTATTCCACATTTCTTCAGGGTCCTTTCTTTCTTTCCTTTTTTTTTTTTTTAAACCATAAAGGGATGTAGAACTTCACTGAAGCCCTTTCCTGCATTGAGGTGATTATGCAATTTCTGTCCTTATATGTATTAGATGAGGAGCACAGCTTTGCTCTTACTCATTCAGGAATGTCAAACCAGCCTTGCTTCTCAGGAATGGAGCCCGTCATGGTCTTACTAATGTGTTCCTGGATTCAGTTTGCAAAATTTAACAACTTCCTTTTGTACCTTTGTTCATAGTGGCCATTTTCTTTTTTGTTATGTACTTACCTGTTTTTGGTAAGTCTCTCTCTCTCTCTCTCTCTCTCTCTCTCTCTCTCTCTCTCTCTCTCTCTCTCTGTGTGTGTGTGTGTGTGTGTGTGTGTGTCCCTCTCCTCCCTCTCCTCTTCCTCTCCCTCTCCTTCTCCCCTCCCTCTCCCTCCCTCTCCTTCTCCCTCCCTCTCCCTCTCCTTCTCCCTCCCTCCCCTTCCCTCTCCCTCTCTCTCCCTCTCCCTCTCCCTCCCTCCCTCCCCCTCAATCCTTCTCCCTCCCCCTCCCTCTCTCTGTCTCTGGCAGTGAATTTATCCAGTCCTGGGCTTTGCTGTGTTGGGAGCCTTTACTACTGCTTCAACATGGCTGCTTAGCATGGATCTGTCTAAGTTGTTTTATGCCCTCTTGGTTTAAGAAACAGATCATGAGATCATGTGCATGTAGGAATACATCCATCTCTCTTAGGTTTAAAAAATAGATTTTCAAAGTATTCCTTAATTATTCTCTGTGTCTTATTGGGATCTGTTGTAGTCTACACTTTTTTTTATACTTAATTCTATTAATTTGGTCTCCCTCCCTCTCTTTTTGATTTATGTGGATGCATCTGTTCAAGTGGGTGACACCTATCTAGAGATTACTAGGATGAGGTGAAACCATTCATTTGTATGATATCAGAGTGTATCTAATTTTCATGCCCACTAGTGGTTTATAAAACTGGGAGCCTGGTTTGGAGTATATGTAATTACTATCTTTATATTTTCTTGATGAGTTATTCCTTTTATTGGCAGGACCTTTTATTTTTTAATCTCTTCTGATCAATTCTGGTTTGAAGTCTACTTTATCAACTATCAATAACTACACAATGTTTGTTTTAAGCTTCTTACTATTCACTTGACAAATGGTTTTACACCCCGTATCTCTCAGTTTGTGGTGTCTTTGCTAGTGAGGTGTGATTTTTGAAAACAAAAGATAGTTGGATCCCCCACCCCACTCTTTAATCTGGTCATCTACTCTACATTTCTGTAGTATCAGTGTGTTGGGGTCATTTATAGCTAAGGGCATTATTATGGTATGTCCAGTAATTAGATGTGTGCGTGTGTGCGTGTGCACGCACATACATGAATGCACTCATTTGTGTGTGCACTTAAAGGGGTTGGATGTCAGCTTTGGGTGTCTTCATCCACAAGTACTGCTACCTCAACTTTTATGTGGGTGCCAGAGATTTGAACTGAGTTCTCGTGCTTTCTTCGTAAGCACTTTCTTTGTTCATGGAGCCATTTCCCAGCCTGAATCTCTGTGACCATGTTGGTTATTTTTCCAATTGATTGGATACATTTTTACTATTTTCTTTCTCTCCAGTTACCTGCTAGTTCACTGCGTTGGAAATGATAGCTCTCTAGCCTTCCTCTGTTCACTCCTCCTGCGAGGGCTTTTCCTTCCCGTGCCTTATGATTGGAACTGTCCTTCTTCCTTTGTGTATAGTTTTCCCTTAGGAACCTTCTGAGGTGATGGCTACATGGTAATGAAGTGCTTTGGGTTCTGCCTGTCTTGAGATGTCCTCTGTGGAGGGTGCCAGGGTTGGTTTTAGTTGGAAGCCATTGCAGACAATGCTCACGAGCCTCTAGGTGTCAGCCTGTGATCGTTTCTGCCAAGCCTGTATCCTCAGGGTGTACGCTCAGCTCCCAGAAGACAGTTGGTACTCACTTGCCCTCACATGGCTACCCTGGCCATGTTGCCACCAGCAGCTGACGGTTTTGCCATCTTCTTGCCAGCACTTGGCATTTTCTGCTTTTTCATTTTTACCAGTCTGGTGGGTGTGTGGGATTCTCACAGTGTGGTTTTAGTTTCTCTCTGGCTGATGACTAATAAACTCTGATGACTTAAACCTGCTGCTCTACCGTGAAGTACCTCTCCATAATTTATTCATTGCGAGAACAGGGTCTTTTGACTCGTTAAGTTCTTATATATTACGGGTTTGAGCCCTGTGCTGCCTGTCTATACCTGCAACCACATCTATAACTCATACCTATATTTATCTCTCTATCCAGGTCTAGTTTTGCCCATAAATTCTTTCTTTATACATGCGGATCTATATCTTTATCCATATTCCATTGTCCTATCTCTATCCATTTCTGATCATATCCATATATCAGGATCATTAAATCCACACCACCAATCATGTCCAACTCCATGGCCACATCTGTATCTGCAGACATACAAGTGTGTACACATATGTGTTCCGTAGATGGATTCCCCCATGCCCTATGCACAGCCATGTTACAGATGTTACAGTTACTGATCGATAATCTAGACTGAGTAACTGGATAATGCTGGATTGAGTAACTCAGGGAGGAAACCCAGTGTGAGGGAGCTATGCCAAGATGGAAGGTGACCTTTTGAAGAAGTCATTGAGAAGATGACATATAGACAGACTCCTACGGGGGAGTGGCTCCACGCTAAGTCAGGTTAGAAGAACTGAGGTCCTAGCAGGGACAGAGCACCAGAACCCTGAGAACCCGGGATCATCACTGAGACATTGCAAGTTAAGGCCAGCGTGCCCAGACCTTACTTGGGCCCCAGTGGACTCCATCCACCTGCAGGATCAGACAAATGCTATAACCTGGCATTTTGTCCTGTGCTTATGAGGATGGCCCAGGTCACTGTCATCACAGAGCCAGGCTTCCCTGCCTTTTTTCAACCACTCTCAGGGTAGTCTCTTATAGACAAGGACTGTTAAGTTCAGCCTTCACTGTCTGGAGTAAGGAGGGGCGCATTTCCTCCCACATGTTTGCCTTTGCATTAACCCCAGCAGATGTCTACAGACCAAATCACATCTCTATTTTCCAGAGCTAAGCCTAGAAAGGACAGTGGTGCTGCGTTGGGCACCACAAGCCCTGGCTGCGGGATAGCTTTGAGCAGGACCTCTAACAGGTGTTGGTGGTTAGCCTGCCAGTCTCCCTAAGTCCCTGGACACTGGGAAGGATATGGATTGCTGCATATATCAATGCTGAGGTCAGACTTGTGACAAAGACAGCTTCATCCATGTTTGCCACAGATGGCGCTAGATGGGCTCTCTTTCCTCTGGGGGTTGGGGGAATCTACTTCACCGATGATCTCGGATAATGCTGATGACGTTTGTGAGTGTGCGCTACAGGAAGTGACTCTGGGACAGTACTGAAAGACATTAAGGGGCTCCACAGCCACCAGTGCCCTCCTCTAGCCTGAGATGGTTATGTTCAGAGGGGCAGAGGGAAGAGCTTGCTCCAGAGCGGGTAGAAAACTGGGTTGTTTACTGCGTGTGTGGGAGAAATGCCATCACCCTCTTAGGACCCAGGTGTCCTGCAGAGTCAAGGAACAGGGAGAAAGAAGGCAGGAATAGGTGCATTCCCAGAAGTAGGACTCCAGTTTTGCCCCTCTTGGTATTAGAGCAATCTGAAGGAATGACCCAAGCCTAGCAAGGGCCCAGCACCCAAGGGTCTAGGTGGGGTCTTGACAGGATCCACCAGCAGAGGTCACTGTGAGCTTTGCATCCCCTGGAAGGAGATGCAGGGCTGGAAGAGGGGGCCTGTGGGAAAGCTGGTGCACCCTCCTCCCTGCCGGTCCTCAGGAGGTAATGAATACTCTGGGCTCTGAAGCCCCTGAGAAGAAAGGTGAGGTCCAGCTACTGCGTGAGCTGGTAGAGAAGTAAGGGAAGGCAGTAGAGAAGTAAGGGAAGGCAGAACCCGGAGAATATGGATGTCTTCATGCCTTTGTGTTCTCCTAGGAGAGAAGGGATTGGCCCAGCATTCAGAGCTCCTCAAGACAGAACTCACTACCCAAGAGGGTCACCTGCTGACAGATCTTTGTGGGAGAAGAGAGCTGATGGAGAAGGAAGGGAAGGGAGATGGCCCGAGGGAAGTGCGCTCCTCCAGGCTGTTGGGCAGAGAGCAGACAGCGTGGGAGAAAGTCCGGGTCATCAGTCTCCATCGGGCACCGCGGCTTGCTTGTGTGCTGTCGTAGGGTTGTCTCAGTCCCCTGGGCATCCTCTGCTCCTGTCTGTGGTTTCAGCTGAGAACTCCTCCGTATAGCATAAGTGACCAGCTTTGACTCCTAGAGCCTGGGCCAGTTCTCTCTGCCTTCCCAGCAAGATCCCCAGAGAGGGCGTTTTTCATTTAAGCCACCTCTGCCATCTAAACTCTCAGAGTTGGAGCGGTGGGAGGCACCTGGCAGGATCCTTTCCTCGTGCTGGGGCTAGGGTGAGGTAGATCCTCCGAGCCACGCGCCAGGCACGCCCCTTACTCTCACTCAGATTAGCAGCTGTTGTATCCCTGGTGTCCTGGGGAAGATAGAAGGACAGAGAATTAAAGACACTTCAGACCACAGCTGTGTGGAGTGAGTACCCAGCAGGGGAGGCATTTGAACTAAGCGCTGCTTGGACACCTGCGGTATCTCTGTAGTGTTCAGTATCCACGGAGGAGACAGGAGCCCTCCCTGGCTCTCCCAGGACTTCACCAGCAGACAACCCACCCCGCCCAGAGCCTTGACCCTTACGCCATCCTCAAAGCTAGTACCATGAGCCCCGCGGGTGCACACGCCTCACTGTGCCTCGCCCTGTCCCTTGCTAGTGCCCCTCCCAGGGTCTTGTTCACGAGGCTCGCCAGCCCCGCCCAGGCCGGGAGGTGTCTAGGCCACCAAGGGAAGTCCCGGGACTTGGGCGGCACTGGCTCAGCCCCGGAGGGTAGTCGAGCTTCTACACCGCCTGAGGGTCGGTCAGGTAGCGGGAGCCGCAGCCAGGATGTTTCTGGAGCGCCAGGTAGGGCTGTGGCAGTGCGGGACTGCGGGTTAGGAGCACTCCAGGGCAGTGTCTTGACCACAGCAGAGCAGCAAGGTTAAGGTTTCTGTGCTCCGGAGCTTGGAAAGCACGGCCAGTAGGGAGCTGGCCCAGGACAGCCAGGGCGACTCTCTCTCCTGTCCCTACCCGGACACCTGCCGCCACTTGGACCTCACCCAAAGTGCAGCTGCTGCCTTCCTAGCGTCTGTTGACACCAGAGACTCCGAAGTAAAGCGCCACTTGAAAATCTTCCCGGGTGGGCGTGGGGGGGGTGTTCGGCGGCGGGGTCGGGGTGCGGCAGAAGAAAGCAAAGGCTGCCCCGGATAGGGCACACTTGTAAAGAGCAGTGGCGATCCTGGAATTTTCCCTATCCCTGGGCTCAGAACCACTATTTACTCCATAAGTGCTTGGAGTGGGGGCGGTCTGTGATGGAGTGGTTGATCATGTGGGAGGTGTGTGCTTGTATGTGCGATGTGTGGGCGGGAGAGAAGACGTGTTTATATGTGGGAGGTTTAAGTGAGAGCCGTTAAGAGGAGGCAGGTGTGGGGGCAAGGCTGTGCCTGTGCATTCTCAAATGTCATGTGTTTAAAGAAAAGAGTGGCCGGTGTGGGGAAGGCTGAGAATTTCCCTAAAATTAACCCCGAGCCGGAGCCACCACTGTACCTTCCTAGCTGTTTCGTAGAAGCCTCTTTTGAGCCACGGTGGGCAGTGCGATTCAGGAGCAGTACACAGACCTGCCTAGACCAGGCCAGTGCAGAGCAGTGATGTGGAAGGGTGGAGAGGGAGGGCCACCACCGATGGGCTGAAGGTGCAGGACACCCAACACACATTTATTAAGCACCTGCTGTGCGCTGGCGCTGTGGTTTGCAGGGAACTAAGCAGGCCACAGTTCACACCCTCGCGGAGCTCAGAAAGTCATCTGGGTTTCAGAAAGTCATTGGTTCTTAAGCTGTGGGTTTAACCTTTGGGGTTAAAGCCCCTCTCACAGGGGCTGCCTCTCAGATAGCCTGCATATCAGATATTTACATTACAATTCGTTACAGTAGCAAAATTATAGTTATGAAGTACCAACGGAATAAGTTTTCTGGTTGGGGACTCAGAGCACAGCATGAGGAAGGTTGAGAACCCCCGCAGTGATATACGTGGCATGTTACATTAAGGACTGAAGATGAACATGGAGGGGTAGCCCACAGCAGGAGTGCATCAGGAAGGAGGCTTCTGGGTGTTCTGCAGAGGCAAAACAATGGTCAGCTTCAGTGGCTCACAGCACAGGTGCTGTTTCCTCTGCTAATATCCATCCCGGGTCACCTCTGCTAATATCCGTCCCCGGTCACCTCTGCTGTGCTGCCCACTTCTTGTGGAGGAACAGGTTGGCAGGGTCATAGACAGGGAGGGGCCCTGCATTGACATCTCAGTGCTCCAGCTCAGTGACACACATCATTCTAACCCCCAGGGGGCTACATGACCTGCCCCGGTCTCCCTAGGGATGTGTGGCACACTCGTGTCCAGTGAGCTGACTACCAGTGTGGGGCGGTGTTTGTGGCTTTGGCAGGGTGGCCAGAGGAGGCCACAGAGATGTTCTGTGGATATAAGGACCCTACTGGGGAAGAGTGAGGGAGAGCTAAGTGGATGGGAACATTTAAGGAAGACAGGGCAGGCCTGGGTAGGGACGTCACCTGTGTGGGAGGTTGGGCTTTTGGGAGCACCCGAGACTATCATGGCAGGCTATTGTCCCTGGGTCTTGGGAGGGATGACTATGCCTGGGGCCTTCAGGCCATCATTGGATGCTTCACGGGGAGGGTCAAGGATAGTGCTGGCCATGACAGGGCCAATCAGGGAACATAATCAGGGAGCTGGGATTCTAGCAACAGAGACAGTAGAAGATGAGAGGGAGGTGATTTGGTCTGTTTCGATGGCACAGCAGAGGCCTTGCAGCTAATAGGTCCATGGACATTGAGGGGCTGGACTAGGGTGGAGGCATCTTTAGCCCCTGCAGAGACCACAGAGTCTGTAGTCTGCAAGGGTGGTGTGAAATGCAGCTGGGGGCTGTGTAGTCTACTGTACGGAAGTGTGATGGGCGTACTCCATCCTGGTGCCCCTCAGCTGGGCTGCCTGCCCCTGTCTGCTGGCCCAAGTCTTTGCTCAAGCCCCTTGATCTTTTTCTCTGTGCACCTGAGCGGAGGCAGCTGAGGAATCTAGCCTCTGGCAGTGGTGGCCCTGGGGTGCCTAGGGCTGGAAGAAAGTGGACACAGCACTCCTGTCAGTTGTATCCGTGAGTGCTGAAGCCCAGGATGCAACCTGTGGCAGTCATCATCCTGGGCTTGCCTCACTGTCGGGAGTACTGACCCATTTCCCGAAGTCTGCCATTGGCCCTGTGGTGCCTGCAGCTCTCCGTTCTCACCCCAGTCCCACACTCGTTGCCAAGAGTTGCTCACGGGGAATGGATTTACAGTTTCATCACGGCTTTCCTGTCCCTAGCTGAGCCATCGACAGGTTCTGCCGAGCCTATCGATGTGTTGACTTATGAACTTTGTCCCCATGTTCCTGGAATACATTGGCTAGGCCAGGCTCTACTGTGTTGTAAAGGGCTCCCGAGCTTGCTTCGTGGATGCGATGCTGTTTCCTGGTGTATTTTCCAGCTATAGGTGTCTCGCACTTCCATTCCTCAGATGCTCGTCTCCTCTGGAGCTCTTGGCCTCATAGGATGAGCAGGAAAGCTTTTCTGAAGGAGCGTATGGCTGAAGTAATTTGTTTGTCTGTCTGTTTAGTTAGTTTATGTTTTGGAAGTAGGCATAGCATCTCTTCCTTTAGCTCTGGCTGTTCTGGGTTTACTATGGAACCCAGGCTGACCTTCAACTGCCTTCAGAGCACTGGGATCAAAGGCATACACCACCTTGTCTGGCTTTGAGTGGTTTAAGTATGGTACAAAACTCTCTGATTCTCAAAGGCATAAAATAATTCATTTTAGGAGCCCTCTTGGCCTGCTTTCGTGTCCTCCCAAGCTTCAGGTGGCCGCCAACTTCCTTAATGTGCGTTGTGTTTACTGGTCTATTCAAGTTCTAAACACAGTTAGCCCGTTCTGGTTATTTGTATTTTTGAGGAAGATGCCAGTTCAAAGGGCTTTCAGATCATGTAAAACTTTACAGAGTAGAGGTTCGTAAAAAGCTTCCCCCTCATTTTCCCTCCCTCCATCGTACGTTCCTTTTGTTGCTTAGATGGATGGTCTTTCTCTCCCTGTCTCTGACTCT